>NC_084631.1:19857953-19860453 GCF_033978795.1 Nerophis ophidion | reverse complement strand
CGGGTCCTCCCTCATTCCCCACCTATGCAAGTTGACTGGGGTCGGCAGGGTGTCATATACTGCTCGAAGCAGGAATGAGATACGAAACGGCTCCAGCCTCCACAGTTCACTCCACGTCACGTTCCTCTTAGGAAGGTTCCACCTTGTCCAGGCACCTTGGGTTGCGAGCTCGATGGCTTTAGCTCTCCTTCCTTCTTCCTCAAGGTTTCGGACTTCATCCTGAATCAAGGTCCTCCTTTCCCTGGGAGTGGACTTGGACCACTGCTGGAAATGTGATGTTCCTAGACCCTGTCTTCCAGTGCAGAGGCTTCCGATGGTATCTTTGGTCCTGAGAGATGATTCTGCCTGGGCAATAGCAGTGCTAGCGGCCCACTTCCTGCCAGATCTTGTTCTTATTCCAGCTTCCCTGATCAGCCGATCTTGGGAGTCCCTATACGTCAGGGAAAGTCTGCATTTTGCGACTTTAAACTCCTCCAGAACTGAAGACAGGGGGAGCTGGAGCTGGCCCGACCTTATGTAGAGCCCCGTAGATGTAAAGCTCGGGGGTATCCCCAACCATTTCCGAAGGTGCTTGTTGAACTTCCTCTCCAACCCTTCAACTGTTGTTATCGCCACTTCGTACACGGTGAGAAGCCACATAAGTCTTTGGAGTAAGCCGTGCTGGTAGATCCAGCACTTGTATTTCCCAGGCAGACCAGACTTGTCAATCCTTTTCAACCATTCTTCAACCTGATTTTCGGTGCTGGAGATGCTGTTTTTATCCGTCATGGAATCATCATACCACTTTCCAAGGCATTTAATAGGGTTCCCTTGGATGTTTGGGATTGCTTCCCCCTGAACAAGCAACTTGAACTTTCCCGTTGTTTTTCCCTTTTGGATCACCAGACACCTTGATTTCTTGGGCTTGAAGATCATCTTTGCCCAAGTAGCCATACGATCCAGTTCCGCCAGGACCCATCTCGCCTGCACGTGAGTTGGTGTTATCACGGTAAGATCATCCATGAATGCCCTGATTGCTGGTTGTTGACTTCCTGCTGCAGTCTTTGGTCCTCTTGACTTTATGATCGCTGCAGAGATGATCAGGTTCATTCCCATGACAAACAAGATGGGAGAGATGGTGCACCCTGTCACTATTCCCTTCTCCACTGGCTGCCATTTAGTTGTGAACATGGCTGCTTGGAATCGTAGCTTGATGTCTCCCAGGTAGCTGGTGATCATCCCCTGGATGTGATGTGGGATGTGGTAATGGTCCATAGCCACTTGGATCACGTTATGGGGAATTGACCCATATGCATTAGCAAAATCAAGCCAGACTACTGTTAGGTTGCCTTTCTTCTCCTTTGCTTCTTGGATAAGTTGGCTGAGGAGCCCTGTATGCTCCAGGCACCCGGAGAACCCTTCGATACCGCCCTTCTGGATAGAGGTGTTAATATATCCATTCCGGGTCATAAAGGAGCTCATTCTTTTGGCCAGCACTGAAAAGAAGATTTTCCCCTCCACACTTAGCAAGGAAATGGTTCGGAACTGGCTGATCTTTGTGGATCCCCGTTCTTTCGGCACAAAGCACCCTTCTGCCCTTCTCCAGCTTGTTGGTACGGTTCCTTTGGCCCATATAACCCGCATAAGCTTCCACAGCCTGTGTAGGAGCTTAGGGCATTTCTTGTATACTTTGTAGGGTATACCGCTGGGACCTGGGGCAGAAGCTGATCTTGCGTGCTTGACAACCTCTTGAACCTCTCTCCATGATGGATATTCTGTGCTGAGGGAGGATGTTGGTGGACTGATGGTACCAAGCCCGAGATTTCCTGGTAGGGCATTGTTTCTTGAAGGGTCACTGAATGTCTCTTCAACAAACTCCTCCACCTCCTCCTTAGAACTTGTTAGAGTCCCTGACCTCGTCTCTCCCAAAAGTGACTTGGTGAAGCGATAGGGGTCTTTTATGAACTGGGCTCGTGCAGCTTCCTGCCTTTTCCGCCTTTGCCTTTGCCCTTCAGCCCTTCTCAGCCTGATGAGCTGCTCGCGGAGGCTGGCTGTCAGTTCTTTTATACCTTCCTTTTCTTCCATGCTTGCCAATTTGAATTGCTTTCTCAGGGTTTTAATCTCCTTCCGAATTTGTTTGATCTTTCTTTCTCTTCTGTTTTCCTGCTTTTCTGGTCTGTCTTTGTTCTCTCTCCTTGGCACTGTTCCAAACCGCTCTTTTCCCAAGTTGTAGGTGATGGCTGTGAGTGAATCCACCTTCCTTTCTACTGAACCTGCTTGAACCATTTCAAGCACCCTTTCCAGATCTTCATCGAGCATGGACCACTCCTTGGTCTCACTCATCTTAGGCCACTTGATTCTTTCCTTCGTTGGCTGGGGTGGGCTTTCTGGGATGGCATTTGAGGTTGTCCTTGTGGGGTTTTGGGGGATTGCAAGCACTGAGAGATCTCTAGGACTATGGTTTGCTTCCTGCCTAGGGTTCTCCTGCGTCTCACCAGACTGTTCGTCTGAGCGGTGTGCC
>NC_084631.1:19815453-19855453 GCF_033978795.1 Nerophis ophidion | reverse complement strand
ATGTTTCCTTTCGAGGCAGTTTTGTTCTTTCTCCACTCTGATCGCTTAAAACTTTTTGTGAGTTACAAGACAATAATGAATGAACGGTAACATAAAACACGAAGGAAGTGCAACAAATAACTTTTTATGTGATGATAGTTGATGTTTTTTCCAATGCCCACTTGCAGCTATGCCAAGATACACATCCCCATCATAGCATCAGTGTCAGAGCACCAGCCCACAACGTGGGTCTCCTTCTTCTTTGACCTTCACATCCTGGTCTGCACATTCCCAGCAGGCCTCTGGTTCTGCATCAAAAACATCAATGACGAACGAGTGTTTGGTAAGGCTGTTTGTACTAACGTGTGTTAATAGCCATCAAAGTTGTCTTGTGAATGAAGTGGCAAGCGCTTGTCATGCATGGAGTCAATGCCACTGCTGATTGGTTAATGTGATCCAAGGTTTGCTTCGGAAGTACATAAGTTGGGAAGCTATCTGGAAAAAGGTTCCTGAAGGTTAATTGAGGGCTTTATTGGCAAGAACGATTTTGTAGTTTATACTCTTATGTATAGGGAGCCAATTAGGTTTTTGGAGGATGAGTGGAGCCAACGAGGTTTTTCGAGGATTAGTGTGATGTGGTATCTGTAGCTGGAGTGAATGTGTAGCAGGACAACTGAGATTTGGGCATATTGTATCGAGTTAGAAACATGCAAAGGGAGGCTGTAAATCAGGTGTATAAAACTTGTTTACATTGGGGGCCACACAACAGTTAAGACTGCCTTCAGAGGGCCGCTTGTATATACAGTTTACATGAATATAAATTATTTTCTCATATTATTCAACTATTTCATTTGATTTTGATATTTATATTTTTACTGAAATTGATGAATAGCTTGCTTTTAAAATTATACGTTAAGGTGTCAAGCAGATATCCATCTGTCCATCCATTTCTACCGCCTATTCCCTCTGGGGTCGCGGGGGGCGCCTATCTCAGCTACAATCGGGCGGAAGGCGGGGTACACCCCGGGCAAGTCACCACCTCATCGCAGGGCCAACACAGATAGACATATTTAAGTGTTTATTTTTGCTCCCAAGAAAATGCTTAGGCTATCTTGTTGCATGATCAGATAAAGTTTTGAAGATGTGCAATTGCATGCAATATTTTTTCTCTCAGAATTTTAAAAAATTATACTTTTATCAAGGAACAGGGTATCTGCAGGGTCAGAAAAAATCTTAATTCCTACAATTAAAATTTAAGGCCTTAAAATGTCTAATCTCCTAAAATCTAATAAAATGCTTTAAATAAGATTTTAAGAATCTATGAACTTTACTTTTTTGAAAAATGTTTTTAAACATTCATAAACTTAAGTCTTGCTTTTAAATGTTTCCATTTTTAAGGATGCTATAATGTTCCACTTAACTTAAGTAATCTACCTGTGCTACCTGGTCAGAATTTATCGCACACCAACCACCTGCTAGTGTATTGTGCGTACACAACGGTGTGTTACAGCTTAGCATATAGCAGCGGAGAAAAATTTACAAAAGTCCACAGCAAAGCTAAATTACTTGCATGCGATGGGTAAGTGCACGTTCAACAATTTGTGGCTCCAGAATGATCAATTTAATGCATGGTTGAAGCCAGTGGATGGAAACTTATAGTGTTCAGAGCCCGGATGCGGTGCCATCAAGGAGGGAAGCGTTTGTAAGTAAACATTGCGGTGAAAGTGAATGGAATGACAATATAAAAGTCAAAAATTCGGGATAAGTCTGTGCCAAAAATGTTGAAACGCCAAAAACACTTGCACAACTATACAAGGATCGACTTTACCCCTCCAAAGGAGTCTTAAATGAGTAAAGTGGTCCTAATGACCAAAGGAGATCAATATGAGATGTTTACCATTGAAATCTTACTATTAGATACAGTAAAACTATAACATTCATCCATCCATTTTTCCAGATAAAATCATAATTCTCATATGTTGTTTATATTATTTAATTCAAAAAATTCAAGTCAGCTTCTCATGCCTAATCTTTTCTCCAAGTTGAAATAAAATAAATAAAAGTTACCTGTGTAAACTAGGTTGCAAAGAGTCCCTTTAATTGAAAGAGCATTGGAGACAAAGCACAAAAATGACAATATATATGAGGTATGGTTGCAAAATGTTACTATGATTTAGTGGAGCCAAGAAGTAGTGAAGTCATATTTGCTCAGATACAGTTGTGATCAAAATTATTCAACCCCCACACAATTTTGGTGTTTTAGCAAGTTGGACATTTATTCCGTATTTTGTTTATAGTCATATCAAATAAAGATGCATTAAACAGACAAATGCAACTTGAATTACAACATATTTTGTAACATACCAAACAGTGTCATTTCTCTTAATATCTCATTGACAAAATTATTCAACCCCTTGAAGATCATAACTCTTAAGAACAGAATTTAAATATGGTCTTTTCAATCAGGTGTTGAAAACACCTCTAGATGTGATTACAACCATAACGAGCAACAATTAAACTAATTGAAATAGACTGTGACGCTCAGCTTCTTGTAGATTGACAATGGTGTATTTGCAACACGGTGAAGTCCAGGGAGTGGTCAAAGAAGTCAAGAGAGGAGGTAATTTCTCTTCATAGGAAAGGATATGGATATAAGAAAATAGCAAAGACATTACACATTCCAAGAGACACAGTTGGGAGCATAATTCGCAAGTTTAAAACTAAAGGCACCGTGGAAACACTAACTGGGCGTGGTAAAAAGAGGATGCTGTGTGCAACTGCTGTCCGGTATTTGAAGCGTACAGTGGTGAAAGACCCCCGGGTAACAGCTGAGGAACTACAACAGGACATTGCAGAGGGGGGGAACGCAGGTTTCGTCCCAGACAATAAGGCGCGCAGTACAATGCCAGAACTCCCAGGCGCACCCCACTTCTGACTACCAGGCACAAGGAAAATAGACTCCAGTATGCCAAAAATAATCTGGACAACCCCAAACTATGGAGTGATGAGACAAAACTGGAACTCTTTGGGCCTATGAATCAACGTTATGTCTGGAGGAGAAAAAATTAAGCTTACAAAGCGAACAACACCTTGCCTACTGTTAAGCATGGTGGGGGGTCAATCATGCTCTGGGGCTGTTTCTCTGCCTCAGGTACCGGGAATCTCCAGCGCGTTCAAGGCATTATGAATTCTATTTCCTACCAGGATATATTAGCTGCAAATGTCATGAAGTCCGTGATGAAGCTGAGGCTTGGGAGACGTTGGACCTTCCAACAGGACAACGATCCCAAACATACCTCCAAATCAACATCAGAGTGGTTGCAGAAGAAGGGCTGGAAGACTCTGGAGTGGCCTTCAGAGTCGCCAGACCTAAATCCTATAGAAAACCTGTGGTGGGACTTGAAGAAGGCAGTTGCAGCACGCAAGCCCAAGAATATGAATGAACTGGAGGCCTTTTAGCCCATTCCCAAGGGGAATGGGCTAAAATGCCTGTAGATCGTTGCAAAAAGCTTGTGTCCGGTTATGTATCACATTTGAAGGATGTAATTACTGCCAAAGGGTGTTCTACTAAGTAGTAAAGATTCATGTAACTAGGGTGTTGAATAATTTTGTCAATGAGATATTAAGAAAAACGTCCTTTTTTGGTATTTTGTAAAATACAGTGTTACAATTTAAGTTGCATTTGTCTATTTGACACGTCTTTATTTGATATGACTATAAACAAAATACGGAATAAATGTCCAATCTGCTAAAACACCAAAATTGTGTGGGGGTTGAATAATTTTGATCACAACTGTAAGAAAACATTGAAGGCCAGTCACAGTTGTCTGAAAGAAGTATATAGACTGTAAGAACAATTGATCAATGTGGCCTTTTGAGATAAACACTGCCAAGATAGCTCCCCTTTAGGTGTAAAGTGTGTATTGTGGCCTCATAACAATCAGCTTTTACTTTTAACTGAGTCTTGAAATGAAGAAGTATGACGGAAAGGGGTGGCATATACTGTAATTTCCAAAAACATAACACAAAAAAAATTAAAAACAAAGACTGTTGCTATTTCAGTGGTTCTTGAGTGTGGCTCCAAGTTGGCGTTTTTCAAGGACTGTGAGCAACCAGCAAATCTTCTTCTATACAGAGCTTGCATTGTGGAAAACAATTGTCTTTCTACTTTCTCCATTTTAAATTACTGTCTTTTTCTGACTATAAGGCACACCTACGATAATTTCATTTTCTCCAAAATCGACAGTGCACCTTATGACCCAGTGCGGCTAATGTACGTTATAATTCTGGTTGTGCTATTGTGTGAGTACTCCAAATAATTCACACACATGCTTTTGTACACCAAAAAGGGAATAAGCGGTAGAAAATGGATGGAAAATAATCTTATTTATTATTATTATTCTTCTCCATATTTTGGCGTGCCCTATACCTTACAGATTTTTCATCCAATTCAAACCGTTCCAACTTCAAACTATTCAGCCTATTAAAGAATTGCGGGACAAATTCCCAGATTTTCCAGAATGATCATTTTTTCCCTATCAAAATTAAATGGCCATTTATCAAACTTACACCATTTCCACATTTTTCCAACCAATTCAAACCATTCCACTTTAAGAATATCCCACTCATCTTGGAAATTCAAACTACCATTCTTCCAATTCAAAAAATTTTTCAGGAATTCCCGGTTTTTCCAACCATATTTGCACCTTCTTTTTTCAATAACTCCTTGCACATTTTTCAACCTACTTAGACCGTTTCACAGTCAAAACATTTCTCTTAATCAGGACAAAAACAAGTTTTGTTTGAACTGGAAAAATTCCTGGTTTCTCCGAAATTCCAGGAATTCCATATCTGTTCTCAATTAAAACTGTCACTACTACATTTCTCAACCGATATGAAATGTAGTAGTGTGTGTGTGTGTGTGTGTGTGTGTGTGTATATATATATATATATAACAATTTCAAGTCATTCAGCACATTCAAGTTTTTTACCATTTTCCACAAAATTTCCACTTTCCCTGAAATTCCTCAATTTTCAGGAAATTCCCACATTTTTCAAAGTTCCACATTTTCCATTTAGTTCGAACCATTCCAATTTCCAGTTATTCATCCTTGTTCAGGAATTGTGCTCTTCAAAAATTTAAAAAAATTAAATTAAAAAATTTAATCCCATAATTCACAGAATTTTTACTTTTCAGGGACATTTCCCCATTCAAAAAAGAATTGTCCTTTTGTCAAACTTCAACTATTCCCACATTTTTCAGCCGATTCAAACCATTTCACTCATCCTGGACATTCAAACTACCATTTTTCCACTTTCAACAAATTTCCAGGAATTCCTGTTTCATTCTAACCCTATTTCCACCTTTTTTTTCCCCTTTCACATTTTTCAATCGTTCTACCGTCAAAACATTCCTCTTAATTAGGATTTAGAAAAATTCCCGGTTTTCCTGAAACTCCAGGAATTCCATAATACCATTTCTGAATTATAAAGCTGTTACTACTTAAACATTTCTTGACCGATTTAAACAATTCCAACTCCAACCAACTCAGCTCATTCAGGACATTAATGCTATTTATAGTTTTCAAAAGGATTCCCCTTTTCCCGAAATTCCCAAATTTCCAGAAAGTTCCCATTGAAATGAATGGGACATTTTTTTCTCAAGTTCCAACCATTCCAACATCAACACATTCCATTTATCCTGGACAATTAAGCAAACACTTTCCGAAGATCCAAACCAAATTCTGGTTTTCTTGGAATTCACAAATTCATGGAATTTTGTAACACTATTATTCAATTATAAATTGTCACTACTAACACATTTATTAACTGATTCAAACTCTTCCAACACAAACCAATTGAACTCATTTAGGACATTCATGCTATTTAGCGCTTTCAAGAAATTCAGTTTTTTTCCCCAAAACTTCCAAATTACCAGAAAATTCTCACTAAAATGAATAGGACATTTTTTCCAAGTACTTCAATTCCCAAATTTCTCAATCGATTTAATTAGCTTTAACACCAACATGTTCAGCTCATTTCATTACATAGCGCCACCTTGGAAGTATGCTAGCTGTTCCCCTGTCAGTATGCTAATGTTAGCATGCTAACATATTATGCTAGCATTTTATCAAATTTTTTATTTTAACCTAATCATGGATTTCATTACCTGGCGCCATCATAAAATAAACACTGGTTAGCATGCTAATTTTAGCACACTAACGTCTTATGCTACCATTTTTGTTAATTTTGTAAATGTTAACCTAATAGTAACGGATTCCGGATGACGGGGAGAAGACACTGTCGAAGTGGAGCCAGTTAAATAAGACCACTCACAAAACGGTGTATCCTTAAGCAAAAGTCATAAAAAGACTTGAAGATGGTCTGTAAAACATAATCTATGCAACATTTTGACCAAAAAAACACCATTAGATGTTATGTAGACCACAAAGAAGTGTTTAAAATTTAGGGAAAAAAATCATACCCCTTTAATGCACCATATAAACCAGTGCGCCTTTTGTATGAAAATTGACCTAAAGAGACACGTTCATCGGCAGTGCGCCTAATAGTCCAATGCGCCCTATAGTACGAATAATACGGTAATCTTTTGCATCATCTCATGGATAAACAAGTCATTGATTGGTTTTCGTCTTCCTTGCAGTGGCCCTGTACGCCATCAGTGCCGTGTATTTTGCTGGTGTGATGGTGCGTCTCATGCTGACACTGACTCCGGTAGTATGCATGCTGTCAGCCGTGGCTTTCTCCAGTGTCTTTGAGCATTACATGGGAGATGACACGAAAAGGGAGAAACCCCCAGCTGAAGACAGCAGCGATGAGGATGACAAGAGGAATTCTGGAAATCTCTATGATAAGGTAGGTGGTAATCCCTGTCACACTGTACTGTAAAATAAAAAAACATTTTTTTTGACACATACAGAAACTCACACAATTTACTGCACCACTCACATTTCTGCAAATCTTAACATATCATTTTATGACATCTTTTCAATGTTGTCCCATGAAAAGATACAATGAAATATGAGGAGTGTATTCACTTTAGTGTGCTAGTCTATCTGGTTGCAATACTAGTCAATATGTTAGTTATGTTGCAGCCTTTTGCTGTACTTATTTTTTCTCACTCAACATGGGAGACTAGCAGACATGTCGTGAGGTTTTATCCACACATCCCACCAGTATTTTGAGCTGTGATTCATCTGTGATTCCACTGCAACTGTTTGATGTGCTTACTCAGTTATCAGCTGTCTCGCATTCCTGAATATTTGACTTAACAAAGCCTCAGCCAAAGAGTGAGTTGATGCCTTTTACAGAAAGCAGGAAATGGTAAGATCACATTTCTGGCGCTTTAAATTCTTTCAAATTATAAACTATTAAATAATAGTAGTTTTTATTGTTTTGTGTAATCAAGTCAGAACAATCTCCGTATCATAAGAGCCTGATATGCATCTTCACTTGGCATCAGAAATGTGAGGAACGCTAGAAATCGTCTGCAGTTATTCTGTCAACCTCATGTCCAAATATTTTCCACCTGGGGCTGCATGCAAATGAAAAATTAAAGATTGGCTGCAGCACTTTATATTTCAGAAAGTAAAGATGCTAAAACCAATACAATATACTGTGGAATCTTGATCTACAAACTCAAATAGGTCTTGAACATGGTTCGTAAACAAAAAAGTTTGTATTGTGAAGCAGCGTTCGCCATAAGAAATGATGTAAACATGAATTATTTTTTCGAATCTCGACAAATGTCCCTATTGTAGTAAAATTTTGGTGACGTCTCTGCGGCGCGAGGTGTCTACATGCAAGAGGTTCCCCTGCTGGCCCCACTATCAACTGGACTCTCACATTGTTAACCGTATTCACTCGGCATCCATGGTGCTTTTCAAAGTTTCTCGTTCTTTCCATTGGGTTTAGTTTTTTCTTGCCCTGATGTGGGGCCTGAGCCGAGGATGTCGTTGTGGCTTGTGTAGCCCTTTGAGACACTCGTGATTAAGGGCTATATAAATAGACTTTGATTGATTGATAAAAAAAAAAAAATACTTTGACAACAGTGTATATATACCGTATGTTTATCAAATATAAGGAAATAAATGATTAACAATCTCTTTACAGTATTTTCCAAATACAACATCAGCAGTAAGCTGCTTTGTCAACTCGCGTGCACACACAAAAGTTCCTCCTTAATGCTTTTAAAATCATTAACAACCATGTTGCTGTAAATTTAAAAAAAAAAAAAGTCAATTTTTACCTTATTAGTGGTATGCAAGCGAGAAAGGAAGGTGAATGCTTATGATTAATGTAGAGAGGGATCAAACTTATAGAGAGGAGGGTTTGGATGAGGAGCAGCAGTGCTTCTCCAAGCCGAAAATAATGTTCTTCTTTATTTCCCTCTCCTCTTCTTCCGTTACGTTGATTCCACTCTTCCAGGCTTCCCTTGGTCCTCGCTGCTACATCATTCTGTCCAGTGTGTCTTGTTTTTTGCGGTCTGTAGTGACCCATGGTGTTGCCATTATTGGTGTTTTTCCTCGCAAATAGTCATTTTTATTCCACAGCAAATTCGTCCTTCTTTTCAGGCAGATTTAAAACTTTGGAATCCATATTGAGTTGGCGAAATAGACAAAACTTGGGTGAATGGTGAGATAAGTAATATACACTGAGTGCACTGAGTGACTCTTGTGTCCTGTCCTGTGCAGCAAGTGTTTTGCAGGCATTTACCTCCGGCAACAATGATGGGCCCTGTTTTTTGTCTACAGGCAGATTGAAATTATTGACTAAATAGTATTTGCACACAGAGACATGGTTCGCACACAGAGGCATGTTTGGCTTGATCCAAAAGTTTATGAAGTTCGCAAATAGAGGGGTTCATTAATCAAGGTTTTATTGTACATCATACCAAAAATACATTACCTTTTGTGCACTCAGAATTTGAAATCACAAAACTCCTTAACTATAACAGCCAGGTCGCTACAATGATTAGAAATTAAAAATAAAATCCACTTTATTTTGTTGGTTAATATTCTTGCCATACAGCCAAAGAAGGTGGAGGGTCGACAAATCTTTGGATACTTCCTAAATGTTTCAAATTAGACATCATTTGTCCCTTGCTTTCTTTTGGAAAGAGTCAAATCGTCAATTAACACATTAGCAAAAATGAGTAACAAATAAAATAATAGTAATGGTAACAATAAATAAAATAATAAATTGTTTTTCTGGTTAAATTTTCTGCAATTCCGACTTTTACTCTTATTTTACCACCAAAGAATGTGTGCTTCTCATGTTATGAATAAAATGTAATGACATTCGCATTTATTGGTGCAATACATTCTGTATCAGTAAGTGCTTAATGTACGTTATGCTGGTTTAAGGTACTTTTTTTAAACCATCCGGTCTGGCTGACCACATCTGGTCAGCCAGGACGGATGTGGCGCACAACAGCGCAGCTATTGTGTTCGAGGGGAAGTTTGCTGCTGTTCTGAGCTTGATGAGTTAGGAGGCAACTTGAGGCTCTAAAAAAAAGAATAGCTAGAGCCTGTCAAGGTGGGACTGCTGTCTTGTTTGTACATTGATGATACATCGATGATGTTGTTCACAACAACACAAGCAGATGTGGGTGGGTGTATGGATTGTTTAGTCGCTGTTTCAAGTGGCCGTCTCCGATTAGTTCAGGACAAGGCGGTTGAGGGTTTTGGGTATGAATGAGCAGTACTGGACACATTATTTTCCTAAACAAAGGTTCCTTCTCCTCATAATGACAGCATTTCACTGACGTATACTGTATGTCAATTTCCATGATAGTCTGCATTTAACACTAAACTCCTTTTAAATGGCAAATCTGTGACTCTGTCTGCATTTACGTTAACGCACAAATCCTATGTGCCTTACTTTTTATTTGAGTTTTGTGATTATTGATCAGGCATACATACTAGCTGTGTGTCAAATAAAAAATATCAATAATCGGAGAAATATCAAACTTTCACTCTGAGGCTCTCCATCCTTTCAGCGTTAAAAGCTTCGGAATTAGCAAGCAAGTTGCAGTGCCCTGTTAATCGTTTTTTTTTTCGATCATAAAAATTTTATGATGTGACAAATCAAAATTTGATTACCTGTCCTGCCCTAACATATAATTACTTCATTACAGTAACAATAAAATAATAAAATTTTCAGAACATATTGAGGGCCAAAATTGGCCCCTGGGACGCACTATAGAATTTTCTTTTAAGTGCTACTGATGGAACTCCTTTGTAACTCTGTCTTCCCCTGCAGGCCGGCAAGGTGCGCAAACATGTGTCTGAACAGGAGAAAGCGGAGGAAGGTTTGGGTCCAAACATAAAGTCCATAGTCACCATGCTCATGTTAATGCTCCTGATGATGTTTGCTGTCCACTGCACTTGGGTCACCAGCAACGCCTACTCCAGCCCGAGTGTGGTGCTCGCGTCATACAACCATGATGGGTATGAGTTACTTGAGTGACACTTGCTCACACACATTTGCTGTCATTTGTTAATGGATGTTAAATTGCTATGAGAAGCTCTAAATCACATGTTGTAGTTCATACTGTAGTTCAAAAGTGGTTGGCTCTACATAAGGCAGCAAGTCAGGGAGCACATGCATATTTCATATGACATTGTGTTAAAATATTGATGAGTGCATGACAGCACAAGCTTTATTATATCGCTTCTTTTTTATATATTTTTTTAAAGAGTTTTTAGGTCACACAAAAATGGTTGTGTTAAGCATAAGGGAATTGCTGCAGTCATTGAACACTTGCTATTGCATGCATAAACAAAAATGCAAGCAGATGTTGTCCTAAGTTTTCTCTGTTTGACTTATTGTAGGTTAGGGACATAGAGGATTAGGGGGGGGGGGGGGGGTTTCAGAATCCTGTGCACTAATGTTTAAACTGTACTTCTGAGTCAGATGTTGGACACACCGTATTTACTCAGACACCATGCCCCAGTTGATTAGAAGGTGCATCCACCACTTGAACAAATAACTAAGTGGTTGGCTATACAGTGGGGCAAAAAAGTATTTAGTCAGCCACCGATTGTGCAAGTTCTCCCACTTAAAATAATGACAAAGGTCTGTAATTTTAATCATAGGTACACTTCAACTGTGAAAGACAGATTGTGGGGGAAAAAATCCAGCAATTCACGTTGTAGGAATTTTAAAGAATTTATTTGTAAATTATGGTGGAAAATAAGTATTTGGTCAACCATTCAAAGCTCTCACTGATGGAAGGAGGTTTTGGCTCAAAATCTCACGATACATGGCCCCATTCATTCTTTCCTTAACATGGATCAATTGTCCTGTCCCCTTAGCAGAAACACAGCCCCAAAGCGTGATGTTTCCACCCCCATGGTTCACAGTAGGTGTGGTGTTCTTGGGATGCAACTCAGTATTCTTCTTCCTCCAAACACAACGGGTTGAGTTTATACCAAAAAGTTATATTTTGGTTTCATCTGACCACATGACATTCTCCCAATCCTCTGCTGTATCGTCCATGTATCCATTTTGGTATAAAATCAACTCGTCGTGTTTGGAGGAAGAAGAATACTGAGTTGCATCCCAAGAACACCACACCTACTGTGAAGCATGGGGGTGGAAACATCATTCTTTGGAGCTGTTTTTCTGCTAAGGGCACAGGACGATTGTTCCGTGTTAAGGAAAGAATGAATGGGGCCATGTATCGTGAGATTTTGAGCCAAAACCTCCTTCCATCAGTGAGAGCTTTGAATGGTTGACCAAATACTTATTTTCCACCATAATTTACAAATAAATTCTATAAAATTCCTACAATGTGAATTCCTGGATTTTCTTTCACATTCTGTCTCTCACAGTTGAAGTGTACCTATGATGAAAATTTCAGACCTCTGTCATCATTTTAAGTGGGAAAACTAGCACAATAGGTGGCTGACTAAATACTTTTTTGCCCCACTGTATATGTCCTTTCAAAGGTGAATTGAAGGAGGCCCCATCACATGGTAGAATATTATTCTATATATTATGTGTGAATGCTTTCCAACAAATACTGTATATGAAATATGTTTTTTTTCTTTTTTTTTTTTTTTTTTAAATCACAAATCTAAGACCCCTAATACTGTCTCCAGTTAACAAAATTGAGATTGTTTCACCACGAGTGAGAATATTGAGTAGAATTACCTTGCAGGCATGTCTTTGTTTGACAAGGTTATTAACCTATTTACGTTTTTTTTGTTTTTTTCCTTTTCAGGACACGTAACATCCTGGATGACTTCAGGGAGGCCTACTACTGGCTGAGGCAGAACACAGACGAGCATGCACGTGTCATGTCGTGGTGGGACTATGGTTATCAAATTGCAGGGATGGCCAACAGGACCACACTTGTTGATAATAATACGTGGAATAACAGTCATATAGCGCTGGTGAGTTCGCATTAATCTTATTTTCTCCCTTCTATCTCAGTATAACCTCTTGGCTGGCTGTCTTTGGTCTGCTGCTATTTTTAATGCACACACATCGAGAAACAAATTATTTTTTCTCGCAGCTAGCGGATGATCATCAAAGTATTAAGTGAATGTTTAATGAAATTGCCAGTTCTAACTCTGCTCTCCTTATAAGCCAGATCATTTTGTTTTCATAAATTTTTCTCAATTAGTTTAAGGTCACCTCGGTTAATAGCCGTCAGTTTCCTTAAGAGGATGGGTGTTTTTTCCCTCTTTGCGTCCTTTTTAAACATTTTTCATTTAACACTTTTCCTTGTCTATTTTGTATCCTTTCTGGCTATTGGCACCTCATCTGTTATTAAGAGGGCATAATTGACTTTGGGGTACTGCAATACTTGCCGTCTTTGCTTGTGTTGTGTTGCATTTTACTTAAGGAATTTGAAGGTCTGTAATAAGAAGAGGGACCATCACCAGTCACAGTTTGCCATGTAGAGCCTTTTACATGGAGTGTGTTTTAAAAGGTTTCATCTAGGACTGGGTGATATATCGCGGGTTTGACGCTGTGCGATATAGAAAATTACTATGTCGTGATATTCGAGTATACGTTCTCACGCAGTTGTTTTTAGCTGCGGGCATTACACTATAGGCTCTTCCCACTCTTTCTTGTCGCTCCTTCACACAGACAGCAGCCGCACCTTCTTACACACGTCACATACTGTCACGTCATACGTCACATACATATACGCCCTCGCGGAGTATAGAGGTAGCAGCATGAGTAACATTAGCTGTGATGCTAGCGAAGTCGTGCGAATGGTATTACGAGAGAAAGAAGGTGCGAATCTTGTAAGAAATGATGGAATAATTAATTCCCAAGAAAAACAGCACGGGGTCCATCGTCTGGTGGTGGTTCAGCTTCAAGCGGGAATATTTTTAATAGACAACTTTAATTGGTCAAGTGTGGGGCACAAGCGTTGCTACCAAAAGTAGCATCATTTGAAAAGTCACCTGCTAATAACTGTTTAATAAATATAGTTTTGGTCAATTGACTTAGTTGTGATTTCCTTCTCTGCATGAAAGTTTAAAATGAGCATGTATTAATGCAGTATGAACAAGAATGTTTTAATGTAGACACGTAGAATCATCATACTGCTGTGATTATATGTATCAAGTGTTAATTCTGGGAGGTGTTTAGGGCACGTCCAACCGGTAGGAGGCCACGGGGAAGACTGTCTCCCGGCTGGCCTGGGAACGCCTCGGGTTCCCCCGGGAAGAGCTAGACGAAGTGGCTGGGGAGAGGGAAGTCTGGGTTTCCCTGCTTAGGATGTTGCCCCCGTGACCCGACCTTTGATAAGCGGAAGAAGATGGATGGATGAAAGTGTTAATTCAAGGCTAAGGCAAAATATGGAGATATATATCGTGTATCGCAATATAGCCTAAAAATATCGATATTAAAAAAGGCCATATCGCCCAGCCCTAGTTTCACCTTCAAGGATGCAGTCATCTTCTGAAACTCAACCTTGCATTTAGTCATCTGGAAGTGATTGTACCTCAAAAATAATCAACAGTAAAAAAGTTTGAGTTTATTTCTGTTCAAAGCACTTGCATGGTATTGAATTCAGTTTCAGTACATATGAATCCTGTATCTATTCTCAAAAGAGGTGAGTTCATCATCGATATGAGGTAGAATTCTCCCCCTTGATGGAACCAAGAAGATAGTTACATGGGAGGAGAGAATGATAGATGAAGGCTCTACTTTCCATTCGACTTAAAGATTCTTGGAACCATATAGATATAAGCTGTGAGAGCGTAACGTTCTACTTGGATGATACACCATGCATGCCATCTAGTGCTCTGTTGGTAAAAGGGATTTTACATCAATTTGTGGGTGGGAGGGAGCATATTACCTATGGCAGGGTTATGTAACTGCCGGCCGTGGGCCAAATGACACTACACCGGCCACCAAATTCAGTTCAAACTTGGGAGACATACATTTCTGCAGCAAATTCCTGTCTCATACAGGAACTTGGACCACTGTAACCACATTGGCATATCCTTGCATTGACATTTTAAAACTTGCGAGCAAACAATACCGGGGTCGAAACTTGTGATTTATATAACAGGCATTCCTTAAGACACCACTTTAAGCCCTGTCCCTTTGGCAGTTACACTTTTTCTCATAATGCGATTAATGTAACTAAGGCGTTGCTGTAGCCTTTTTACTTAAGAATCAGTCAGTAGTCATTTGTTCAAATTCTTTAGTTATACTAGTTGTGATCCTCAAGGTTCCATTGCCTCTTTTTTTCATCTTTTGGGGTAATCAACTGGTGGCCTGCAAGTTAAAAAAAAAAAACTTGTGTGACTCACATTTTTGCAGCAGTTTCCTCAAAAGGCTATGTTTACAATGTAGAAGGTCCAATTAAGATTGTTTGTCAAACCCAATCTTTTTATGTAGTTGTTCACATTACAAAAACTAATGTGACTACAAACTGACCCACCTGCAGATGTGATGTCATAACGTCACACGTGCTGTAGTGTTTATGTAAATTAACATGGCTCAAGTTTCCAGTCCTGTCACATTTGTGTCAATTTCAAGGATTTTGTGCTATCAAAGTCCACATTTTCTGAATGAAATTATGGCACGTAGAACAAAGATTAATTTTAAAATGTAAAACCTCGCAGTTTGTGGGATGTTTGCTACGATGTCTATTTTGAAAAGCGTGTTGGCGACCAGTGGGAGACGCAGACGCAGGAGTGGTGGATCGTTGATGGGAGTTCCTATAACAAGATTTTTGCCTGTTTTCTGCTCATTTGTCAACTACCGTATTTCCTTGAATTATCGCCGGGGCGCTAATTAATTTAAAACCTCTTCTCACTCCTACTAAAGGCATGCGGTAAAAGTAATTATGCGCTAATTATTTTAAAACCTCTTCTCACTCCGGCACTTACCAAAAGTATGCAGTAAAAATATTGTGTGATGTAAGCTTGGACCTTAAATCTTACTGAATAGCTCTTAATCTTCTTCCCTTTATGCAATTTCAAATGACCTGTATTGAAATCAGCCTCCTCCATTTTGAAAATGATGACAAGGGAAGTGTCACTCGTGAC
The DNA here is from genome assembly GCF_033978795.1 of Nerophis ophidion. Taxonomy (NCBI): domain Eukaryota; kingdom Metazoa; phylum Chordata; class Actinopteri; order Syngnathiformes; family Syngnathidae; genus Nerophis; species Nerophis ophidion. The sequence continues at coordinate 19,839,929 of NC_084631.1, read as the reverse complement.
GTCACGAGTTTGACCAGGCGGTAATAAATACTAAGCATGCGCTAATTATTTTGGGAAGTGAGTTTGACCCGGCAGTAATTCACGGCAGGCGCACACTATGCCCTGCGGCAATTCAAGGAAATATGGTATTTCTTTTGTGATTGTCTATTTTGACAAATAATTATTGTGCTTATCACGACGCTCTGGTTGGATGAATGCGACCCGAGCGTTCACACTGCAGTTACATTACATACTGTACATACCCAATTTTTATCCACAAAAAGGCTTGGTTCGAATTTGAAAAATTCTAAATTGCACTTTTGCACAAAAACATCCGATACAGGTTACAAATTGGCAAAAAAATCGGAATTGACCTGCAGTGTGAACAAGGCCTTATAGATGATATTTAACTAGCTTTTTGCAGAAGAAAAACACTACTGTAGAAGATGCTGGTTCTCAGGAATATACAATTGAGACTAAAGGGAAAGGAAGAAGTCTGTCCCCAGCTTTGTGGAAAAGCTGGGGACAGACCCCTAAACAATTTTGATAAATATCCCTGTGTTATATAATTTATGGAGTTAAGAGTGGGAATAACAGAGGTGGTGTAATGCTGTTGAGGAGGGGGAAGTTTTGTCATAATATATGGAGGACATTTGTCAAAACAATTGTACCACTTGTCACTGTGGCAAATTTGCTGTCAACCTCACATTTATCACATTGATAGTGTGCCCAATATTTCAAAGGACATCTGCACTCTTTTTTTTTTTTAAGTGGAATTTTAGTTCTCAGTGTTTTAAGTTTTGAAAAATACTGTTAAAAGTCATCCTGTTACATTTAAAACATTTTTGTAACCCCTGTTTTAGGTGGGGAAAGCCATGTCTTCCAATGAAAGTGCAGCCTACAAAATCATGAGGTCCCTAGATGTGGACTATGTGCTGATTATTTTCGGCGGCGTCATAGGCTACTCTGGGGATGACATCAACAAGTTCCTGTGGATGGTGAGGATAGCTGAGGGGGAGCACCCAAAGGACATCAGGGTAAGTGTGAACCTGCTATCTGACCATTGTCTGCACTGTTTGAACAATTAGCAAGTCGGTCAACTATTTGCAGTTCAAGTTGACTCTAACACCCCTTCTAAATACTGCAGTACTGTAAACACCAGAGGTGTACTGATGCATTTCACTTTCGATACAATACAGATATTGAAACCTTTAGCATTGGCGAATACTGATATTAATCTGATACGATATCAGCACGAATCATAGTACATATTTTTTTTACTTTGTACTGTAGAGTGTTAGAAAAGTTTTGTTCAAGTGAAATTACTCAGAACAATATTAGGTATAAAAAACACAAACATTATTGCATAAAGGTACATCATTATTTTGTAGTGTGGAGTGTTAGGAAAGGCTTGCTCAAGTTAATGAATCAGAATAATTATATGTATGAATAACACAAACCTTATGACTGATTCTTGCTTTTGAAGTGGAGTGTTGATTAGTTTTTTGTCAACACCAAGTAGTCACAATAATTCATTAAATTAGGTCATAACACAGTAAATTGAATAAACCATACATGTTTGTTACTGATACTTTGTAATAGGTTTATTTTTGCTTTGTAGTCTTTGTATATGGAAGTCATATTCAATTATTAATTATTTTATACATTTTTGTATTTACAAATGTTTTTGGTTTTTTTAATTAGGACAAGTTTTTTTTGTATGTCTGTGTGCTTAGCTGATCTGCAGCCGCTAGCTCATAGTAACCTACAGTATAGCCTACCATGTTCACCTTCTGGAAATGCTCTCACTAAAATACAAGAAAATATAACAATGATGTGCTTATACTCCCACGGCCACTCTCCCACTGGGACGGCGTGGCGCAGTGGGGGAAGTGGCCGTGCGCAACCTGAGGGTCCCTGTTTCAATCCCCACCTAGTGCCAACCTAGTCACGTCCGTTCACCCTTGCTCCTGATGGGTGCTGGTTAGCGCCTTGCATGGCAGCTCCCGCCATCAGTGTGTGAATGGGTAAATGTGGAAGTAGTGTCAAAGCGGTTTGAGTACCTTGAAGGTAGAAAAGCGCTATACAAGTACAACCCATTTTTCATTTATTTATTTATTAGAGGACATGTAAATTTTAACTAACAGGACTACCTTTATCAAAGCTCATATTAAAGATTTTAAAAGCAAGTCTTGTTGTCTTGCTGATATCAGACCGAGACACCCCAAGTAAACACATTTTTAGTGTTTCTATTGTAAATGGTCTCTAAATATCCAACCAGTAGCATCCCACTTTAAAGAACCTTCAGTCATGCATTATGGGCAACACTTTAATTTGTGTCCATTTTAAATTGGGTTTTCCCAACTATCCTGTCTTGACACCCAGTCGCGATGTAGTTTCCATTAAACATTCACCAAGCTGTTCCTCCACTCCACTTTTTTCACTCTTTCCCTTGAGCGGAATCCATCTTCAAGTCATTGCAGTTTATTTTTTTCTGCCGAGATGTACTTCCCTAGTCATGCTGCCATTGTGACAGGGCTAAATCTTCGCCCGCTGAACCATCTCAGGTCAGCTAACAGCTCATCTTCTGTGCGTGGCAGACAGAGCTATAATGGCTTTGTGTGACTGGCATTTTTCACTGTTCACTGGATTCAAGGCTTTTAGCAAAAAGGTTGTTTCTTTATAGTCAAAACCCAGCTCCCTGTATGCCCTTGAGATGTTTTTTTTTTATATGGGATTTCATATTGATTCTGAAATGTGTTTACAAATCAACATTTTATTTCTGGGAGAGAGTTCAAAAAAATTGCAGCAGGAAATGTCTGATACACACCATACAGTAAAACTCCTTCGGCTTTTTAGTAGTTCCACAAAGGGTGGATATGTGCTATGTGTTATTTTAACATTTAACTTTGTCCAAACTCTGTATCTTTCAGGAGAGTGACTATTTCACTCCTCAGGGAGAGTTCAGAGTGGACAAAGACGGTTCGCCGACTTTGCTCAACTGTCTCATGTACAAGATGTCCTATTACCGATTTGGTGAAATGCAGGTGAGTGGAGACGTGCTAGCTAATTCAGTGTTTTGCACACAAAGTATGCAATCAATAAGTTTGTGCTGTCAAACTATTTATTTTTTATCAGATGAATCACAGGTTATTACAGGACTTGCATAATTTAATTTACCTTAAAACATTTTTTAACCCAAATGCATGCAATTTGCTGCCACTCTTGTTTGTTTCATCATTGCTGCATCCTCCAAATATATATATTTTTTTCAGGCCACCTCTCTAAAATAGACGTTTAGGATGTCTGCTATTTAGCGGAATGCCGCAATTTTTTTTAGCCAAAGTGGTATTTTTATTTTTTTCATTTTTACATTTCTGTATAAAACCGCTTACTACAGTTGAGAGTACAGCAGACACTAACTGACTTGTTCATGCTTTCCGGTGTACCACCTTGGCTCTAAGCAGCTAGCCACAATAGTACGCCTAGTGCAGCCTGCGTTAATTGAGTGTCCACTCTGTCTAAATGTATTTTATTATTTTATTCTAACAGGCGGACCAACCCTCTAGCAGGTACAACCGCTGTTTCATGAATTGCTTGCATTTTCGGCTCATTGAATAGGCGTGGTGGTCAAGCCAGTGTTTATGCTTGCATTTTTTTCGGCTGTACAAACTTTTTAAATTACGAAAAGGATAAAAGATTCCTCAGAGTTCCTGGAGAGGTTTTCAAGAATGGCAGAAGAGAGTATGATTTTATGAAAAAAGACAAAAGTACAACACACCTGCGGTACAAGGGAGCAGAGCCGAAGAATTCACAAGTTTGCAGTGACCACTGCGTTAAAGTTTTGTTTGATATACTTTTGACATTTACTGTTTCATGTTTAAGTATTGTCTTGATATTATTTGTATTTCTTAAGACACATTTTAGCTATGAGTGTTCTGTAAAGCACCAACTTGTGAGTCTAAGCTTTTACTAAAGGCGACAATAAAAAAGCTTTCAGCATATAGTATAGGGATCTATTCCATTACATGTCTTTTTTTTAATATTTTTTGCTCATAACCGCTTTTTGCAGAATTATATAGGCCCTTTGTACAAGAGCCATTGTAGCTTGGTTGACTGCCACTGGTTTTTACTTCCTGTAAGAAATCACTTGTCGGACTACAAGCAATATATTGCTGATGACAAGTACTGTAAATATTATGTCTCATGATTTTAATCATGATTTAAATTACTAAACCCACTGATTTGTACTAGATCTAGCGCTGCATAATTAAAGTCTACCAAAAAGCACGATAAAGTATAATCATGAATTCATTAAGATTAAATGTAGTAAAAACTTTGTTATAATTGAACAAACAAACTTGTAGCAGATACCATGAAGGCAATCTTACATCCATGACTTTATAAAAGTGATTCACTAGCTCAACAACATTGAGTTTTTACAATTATGGTATTTTTTTTCTCCCAAATATAGCCATCATATGTCATATAGTCATCAGATGTGTTTACAGCGATGAAGTGAAGATATTTTATTAAAACCCAGCAAAACACTGAACTAATGAAATAAACAATAGATATTTTGAAATGGCTCGTATTGATATGGTGTAGATATCTCAACAAAAACAAATAACAGAGGAAATAAACAATTGATGCTGTATTACATTCTTGGAATGGCTAATATTGATATATATTTTCTTAACAAAAACAATGAACTATTAATGCTGTGGTACAGTCATGAAAAAGAAGTACGTTTTTTTTTGTACTTTTACGGAAATGTAAGATAAGGTAATATCTCCAACTTCAGAGGCGATTTGCGCTGTTGCCCCCTTGAACCTCAGCTGATATTTTTCAAATCCCCCTTTTTTTTTTTTTTGTACCTCACTGGGATCTCTGTTAACAGTGTATCCACTGTAAAATTTTGCTCTTTCCTCGTCTGTCTTCTCACCAGCAATAATTTTTAAAAAAGAGAACAATACAATCTAAGGGTCCTTTAAACATGCACATGCATTCATAAGTTACTTCGAATCGGCTTTATATGGTAAGGGCGTGACGTATGTGTGCACATTTCTCCGCCAGGTGAGATTATAAAGTACATATATAAAAGTGTGTGTGCAAAAGTTTTTATAGGTAAAAAAAATTCTGTATATGCACACATTTTGGGTTTCTGGCATACGTTTTATTCAGAATTCCACACGAAAGTCTAAAGATGTCCTAATAACATTTGCTCGTCTTTCTCAACATTTCTGTCTTTGATCAGTTTCACATCTTGAGGGGAGGTTGGTACTCGTTACCAACTCCGACTTTTTCCTTCCGGGCATTGTGATACACTTCATATACTTTATACAGATAATAACTCACATGGGTGTGTAAGAATCAGAACTTTTCTCACCCCAGAGAAAGTCGTACTGGCTGTGTTTTATGCAGCTTTATAGACAATAACGAGAGGGCTGACAGGTTAAAAAATGTAAAGTTGCCTCGGGAATCCCTGCGGTGTGATGGGAGTTGGGAGGAAAAGATTTGAAAGATTTCCTGATGATTTGTGCTACAGTGACTGCAGGTGTGTGGCAAAGGCATGAGTAGAGTGATCCTCCTTGTCGGCTGAGATGTCTGTTGTAGCTGCAGACTGGCTTGCAGGTCAATTAAATGAATGCACTTGCAGCCTAGAGATTTGACAAAAAAAAATGGCAAGCATTGTACAGTAAAGTTTATAAAGAAATTATTGTATTTTTTTATAAACTTTATAAATATTCAAACATTGATTAAATGGTTTTACTATTTTGGCAGAAAGCAAATGCAGGTGAATTAGAATATATTTGCAAAGTTAATTTGTTTCAGTAGTTCATGCCAAAAATTGACATTTGTATCTATATTTAGATCATTTTAAGAATGTATTTAATTTCTTAATGATGTTAATAATAGCTCAAAGTTGATAAAAGCCCAAAACACAGTGTCTCTTAACATTTGAAAAATGTCTTAGTTCAATAATGTACTTGTATCAACTTTAAAGCTTTAAAGTAGTCAGTGTACACCTTGCTATAGTATATATCCACTTAACATTACTCAAATATGGCAAGTACTGTCTTAAAAAGCTGGCAACACAAGTGATCATCAAGATGATTGTGTTTTGCTGACAGTCAGGTATGGCGGTGGTAGTGTCAAGTCTTGGGCTGCATGAGGTGAGGGGGTTGAAGAGTCAACCCAATTGAGCACCTGTGATGTTGAACATCAATTGTGCTAGTTGCTCGAACTAAATATTGACATCATTTCGACATGTTTACTATTAGTGAAACGGTTCTGATCTGTGCTCGTGCTTTTGTCAGCGCAGTCAGACTGTGGATGTTGGGCACAGCACTGTTAGTGCGAAGGTTGGAAGCGTGCTGCTGATTTGAGGGCGCTTGATGGCTGCCATGTTTTTAAGTGGAGATGACTCGAGGCTGTTTTAAAAATAAACAAAAGTGCCTCAATTTACAGCTGCCATCCTGTCTGTACATTGTACTGGCATCTGTGGTCTTGGCCACAACACCACAAACAGATTAGATGTGTTGCAGGTGTATGGGTCATCCTGGCTAGCTAATATTAACTCCCTAGGTTGTCTGCAGACTTGTTCACTGTTTCAAGTGACTTTCTCATTTATCCTGCAAACACTCAACCCCAGACACAAGATTTCCCCATCCATAATTTTTCTTCTTCACAATTATCTTGTTGCTATGCACACAATTATCTTGTTGCTATGCACATTGAAAATAAAGGCTATTCTATTCTATTAATTTAACTCACATTTATGTGAATTTCCCTGTTATTCAGCCTTTAACAGGAGATTTCATTTTTATTAGCTAATTCAACGATTCCTTCATGGAAGTCATAGGGCCCTACTTTAACTCACGATGCGCACACATAAGATCAGAACTACATGTTGACATCCAAACGGATTAGTAACACAAAAAGGAAGCGTATAACCCAAGCAAAACACGCACTCTGAACCATATCCGGTCAACCGAGTGGTTTGTATTTTTTTCATCAACTGTTCAATCCCTCGTTCACTGTGAGGTGTACTCACTTTACAGACAGTAATGTAAAGCTTCTGCTTTAGAGGTTGAACATTGACTCGGTGGAACAGGGTGCGTGTGCCTCACAAGAAGAAGGTCCTGGGTCTTGAGTTCAGGCTTGTCACTCACTCTCCCGCCAACATGTTCATATAGAGAGTGAGCATGTGCAAACATACAAAAGCAGTCCAAGAGAATCAACAAACAATTTGCAGTCATGTTTTTATATGTATGAGCTATGTACGTACTTTGTGTAAGTCATCACGTTCTAAAAGCCGTAAGTGGGTGGGATATAATGATCATGTTGTTATATGTATGTGTTATGTACGTACTTTGTGTAAGTCATCTCGTTCTAAAAGCCGTAAGTGAACGGAATATAATGCTTAAAATGAAAGGCAAAAATTAGCATCTTCTTGGCATCTGTGTAATGTTGCAAACAGCCACTTTAATGTACAAACGTGCAGCTTTTCTCCCTGTGGTGCTTAAATTCTTCTGACATTTTACTCTGCCCATTGTTTAGTTGGACTTCCGAACACCCCCCGGTTTTGACCGTACACGCAATGCAGAGATTGGCAACAAGGATATTAAATTCAAGCACCTGGAGGAGGCTTTCACCTCGGAGCACTGGTTGGTTAGAATCTACAAGGTGAAGAACCTGGGCAACAGAGAGCCACTGGATCACAAACTTCGCAGCATTGTGCCCAAACAGAAGTACACCTCCAAGAAGGTAAAAGTCCTGTCTTTGTCCTCTCTTACATAAATAAAGCATGCCCAAGTACCTTTGATCATTCGAAAAAGATCCAGTACAGAAGTTGCACCAAACATTCTGCTGTAATGCTTTCTTCTGCACTCACAGAGGCATATAATTATTTGTTTTATTATTGTCATGGTGGTTTTACTAATTTAGGTAACCAACATTTTAGTCACTATAACAGATCGTTATGTATTTTTCCCTGGCCGTACAGTCACATGTTACTACATAAGGAGTTTAAAAAAATAAGATATATATATATATTAATTAACAAAAAAATGCACACAATTGGCGATGCAGATCTACACAAACTAGTTTCCTAGAGGTTATTTATTAGCTTATCCACTAAACTTAAACTAGAAAGTGGGGTGACCGTTTTGTGGCAATATGCATTTTGGCGTAACTTGTAATGTAGTAACAGTTTAATGTATTGTGCTCATTAGCTGAAAAGATCAGACCAAACAGGTATTGTCTACTATAATATCTTATTTTATCTCACCACTTACAATCCATGATCAGGCTGTCTTCAATTAAGGCTTTTCATAGTCAAATCTGATTTGTTAAATTTTGGCCTTAGTCGACGAGCCGTGAAATCTATGGCTTTTTTGCCTTGTTTTTAAGAGCGAAATAAACCCTTTGTGATAATGTAGTGTATACTGACTTTTAGGAGTCAGTAAGGTCACATGTATATAGAACAAGTTGCTATATGGTGATTCTTTGATTAAAGATACTACTAAAAGGAAAAAAACTTGGACTTGGAAAAACTTTACCTATCCTTAAGGGAAATATTTGATACAGGAGCTCAATTACAAGAGAAAAGGAAATGATAACTAAACCCTTTCAAGAACACAAAAAGATAAATAATATTTACAATGTAGTATAATGAAAATATACAAAAAGGTACACTGGGAGATGGTACATAGTTACAGCTTAACATAAGATAAATTATAAGTAAATACACTATAAACAAAGAAAGGTACAGAAATGTTAAAGCAGAAACCGAAGACTTATTGTACAGCTGGGTGGAGTGCAGAATGAAGGAGTTTTTGTACCCTACACTGTGTGAGAAAAGCAAAGAATGCATTATTTTATTAAAGTGAACAAAACAAAGATCTCGTTCGCAACTTTTTCACCTTAAAAAAGGCTAAACCACTCAGATACTTAAAAACACAATAGAGAATAGATAGTTTAGTGAGGTCCTTTATTATTGGTGCTGCACCATGAAGACATTCAACTTGACCAAAGTAAAGTAAAAGTCCAAAGTTTCCATATGTGAACACCTCCGGGGCAAGGCGTAACAGCTGTGCCCTTTTGTAGAAACATCCTCCCGACACTATTAGTAAAATATTTGTGTGTGCAGACAGTTATTAAAGAGTAAGAGAAATGAAGGTGTACAACACTGCCAGCTGTTTTTAGATGTGTCACACCGGTAAGCCGAGACCGCACTGATGAAGGCTGAAGTGATAGCTGAAAGTGTGACCAGGTAAGATTTATCTCTCACTCTCTAAAAATGTTTTATCTGCACACAAGAATATCATTATTATAATTTTTAAAGACGAATTGATGATACATAATCAATCTATAGTGCTAACACACCTGCTTTACGCAGAGGGCCTCTGCAGGTACTCAATTGGCCTTTCTACCACAGAGGGATGAAGGAGGTTTAATGACCGACAATTTAATTGCAAGTACTTCAAACGTCTCAAAATCCATTTGCTGAATCTTTCACTATTCGAAGACTTTTGATTGATTGAAACTTTTATTTGTAGATTGCAAAGTACAGTACAAATTCCGTACAATTGACCACTAAATGGTAACACCCAAATAAGTTTTTCAACTTGTTTAAGTTGGGGTCCGCGTTAATCAATTCCTGATAGCCCTACTAATACCTGAAACCTGAACTAACATTTAATTGTGTAAAATTGGTTAAATTTGTGTATAAGCAGTATATGCCAATATTTCTTTAAGACAAATCTTTTTAAACTGATTTTAAATAAATTATTGCATTAATGAACTTGTTTTAGTGATGTGCTAATCACATAGTAACATATTTTTAACATGTACATTACAGGCTAGAGTCTGCACCCTAGATTGTGAGCCTTATTTGATAAGCACTCTCAGAATGATGCTGCACACGTGTAACGGGGGCCAGCCAGGGTGGCTGCACCAGTCACTCTCTGACAACTTCAAAGAGTGTGCTTTTGGCCTAGTGGCTAGCACATTTACCTCTCGATGTGGGTTTGCGCCCCGTTTGTAGTGGTGGCAGTATGGGAAGATCAATAACACAACGCAGGGCCGCTACACTTGTGTACACTACTGCAAAGCACAGTAACATAGATTTTGTGACGTTATTTAATCAAAACAAGGCATTACAGTGGAACGTATTTTGACATAAGTGTTTGTAGACAAAAACCAAACCTATTTCCTGGCCAAAAACATAAGAATTTGTGATGATAAAGCATTTTATAAATTACGGCAGTTTTTTATTAATTGTTTAGTTATATATGGGGATGTCATTGTCGTGAATTTATGCTACTGATTCCAAAAAAATGTATCCATGGGTGAGATCGGCCAGTGTTGATTCAAATTTTTCCGTTAAATAATATCAGCACAATATTTAAACTAGTTCTGTATTTTATTTTATTAAAAACAATTGGTTGAGCTAAATAAAGTCAATACCACACTTAAACTTAACAAAAGAAAAAAAAATAATAATCCATTACTCATTTAAATCCCTTTTGCTTTCAAAATCATCCTGTGTCCAGGAAATTATCATTTTAGGTTGTAAACATTAACAAAAATGACAAAGGCTTTTGAAAAAATAAGATATTGATCTATCTCATCACCCTTGATGAGATAGATCAATATCTATCTCATCATATGGTGTATCGACAATTCTGACACACCATTATAGTTATTGAAACATATTATATTAATAAACTTGTGTATTTCCTGTTAATAACTGCTTACTTCTTGATGAAATGTGCTTCTATCTACACTTCAACTTAATTAAGCATATATGATTGGTTTTGTTTAAATCTAGCTTTGTGGTTATCTTAGCTATTAGCATATGAACATGTTTAGCCTCATTCTCCAGTGATAGTTCTTGATATTAAGAAGTTTATAAATTATTAACTTAAGGGTATTTACTCCCCATTGTGTATGGACATACACGATTAGTTGACAGCCAGGGAACTAAAAATAAATACAATAACCAGAGGGGATTTGCGTTTGTGATCAGCATTTATAGACATTAAATGGCAATGGTCATCACATACTTAAAAAAAAAAACTTTTATCAAGATCGCTGGTCTATAGGTCTCAAATTTTATATTCTCATCTACCAGAGCGGCTGCCCTATTTTGTATGTCTTATCTGCAATGGTATTACAGCTTTCTTGCATTTTAAAATCTTTCTTGAAGTGGATAACCTAAAAAATGTGTGCATTTTAATTACCATAGAAGGGTTGCGTATGATGTCACATCCATTTTTTTTCTTCACAGCTTAATTCACACAATGGTCAAGCATACTGAACGAAGCATTATAACAAGTGAGTGTTTAGCTTGAGCAGAAAATTACGTATTTCTGTTCTGTTTTCGGGTGTTAATCTTTCAAATAGAGGGATAGAATATAGCTTTCATTTAGTCCCGAAAGAAGTGGCTAATAAAGGTAGTAATTAAGTCAGAAAAAATTAAAGTGCTTCGAAGAAAATGGCTCTTAAAAATATCACTCATCTTGTGAAATACAGTTGCACCGCTTGTGTCTGCAGGGATAACTTTGTTAAATGTTTTTTTGAACATTTAATTTGTTTGAGAAACATTATGTGATGCAATCATGTTGATTCTCTACAATTGTATTAGTGTTTGATAGCAGGACTAAATTTAAAGAAAGGACAATAAATGGGATTAGTTGTTTGTTCTTTCATGGTTGTAATGCCTAAATAAATCTACGAAGATCTACCTGGTTGTGCAAATAAACTAATGTCATGGTAAGTCCTAGAAATACATATTGTGAATGTTGGTCCAATACACCGCATTATCTTTCTCGGTTTTCCTAACAGTAACTAAAAGCTTAGTTTCTGTGCAAGAAAGCCAAGTGCTTTATTTGACACAGATGACCACATTATGGTGTATTTGGTGAGATTTCTTAGCATCAAGAAAATATCCTTAATAGTATTAATAAACTAGATGAATAAATCTCTCGTAGGCTCAATATCTAGTAGGCTTGATATCGATAGCAAAGATTCATGCTGAACAACAGGGACATATACAGCTAAATAATGAGACAAGGTATACTTCACATCATAAAAACAACTACAGACATGAATTGTATATGAGACTAATATTTGGAGCAGGAAAACAACTGCAAACACATGTATCCTTTTTCAAATTAGCGTCAGGAGCACAGCACTTTTTATAGCAATCAAATATGTTACTTAGCAATGCACAAATAAGTCCAATTTAAGCTTAATTTGTGGACCCCTTAGATGTACAGACATGATGTGCCTCCAATCTTCTTTAAATACTGTAGGTGTCAAATGAAGTGAGGGAGCAGTAACCTCTTAGTGATGATAAATGGTTTAAATCTTTTTAGAATATAGTTTTAAGGGTGTAAAAATCCTCTCATTTCCATTTAAAATATTTTTTCTGTGATCACTTTTATATTTGCTTCTGAACCTTTCAAAATAAGCCTGAATCCCCACTGATTCAGGTAAATAAATAGTAGCCTAATGGGGCTTAGACTATTGCCTGAAATGCGGAAGTGCCTGGATGTACCTCAAGGTCACATGATTACAACCCACATGTAGTCGAATAAAAGTTAAAACTACCCTTTTATTTTGAAGTGAACATTTATTTTTTATAAAAACACCAATTTGTTGAACCAGGACACAATCAGCTGGTGGACTTGAAGGTGGTTTACTGTATTACTAATGCAGAATGTGTGATGCAACTCTTTGACTTGTAAGTATGATGTTCATTCTTGGGTTTTTTCTTAAGTATTTTTTCCTCATCTCCACACAGACCGCCAAGAGGAAGCGAGGCTACGTCAAGAACAAACTGGTCCTGAAAAAAGGCAAGAAACTCCCCAAAAAATAACGATGACGAACTCTCTTAGGGAAAAACAAATGAAAAGCGAAGAAACCTCTTGACAAACAATGAAGAACACCGAGGGGGCGGTGGCCCTTGAGCTCAAGCGTTTTTCTCATTCGAGCGCCCCCGAGTGGCGAGGAAGGTGAAGTGTCAAATTCTGGCTCGCTCCAGAATCGTTGTCCATGTTTATCTTGGGGGACATTTTGTCTTGCTTATTTTCTCCAATGTTTTTTTTTTGTTTTTCTTCCCTTTTTTTTGACTTTGTACTTGAATGTGCGGCAAGGCATCGGGCTGCTCTGTTGGTTTTTGTTGATTAAACATTTTTTTTGTGTTACGTGAAAGATCTGATTGAGTGTGGGTAAGAAAACGGAGGACGTGTAGGAATAATTGCACCAAAGAGCCATTGACTTGACCTTGCTCCATGGCACACTCATTAACTAGTGAGGAGGCGCTCGGGACTCGTTCCTGACACGTGTACACGCACAAGCGTATGCGGTATGGAGGAACGTCACAGTCTATGAGCACACCTGTTTGAATTAACCTCTTCAACTGATTTACAAACCAATTGGCCCAAAATATATGTAAAGAAAATGAGTATAATATATTGGGAGTATTGCGCTGATTTTGATATATGCAGTTTTTTCTTCAAAAGTTATTTTTTCCGGGGTTTTCTTTTGTATGACAGCAAGAACGGTGAATGCAATAATTATTGTACTGAGGGCCTTGAGATTTTTCTTCATGGATTGAACGAATGTGAATTTTTTCTATGCCGTCCATCGCAGCCCGCATTGATAGCTTAGATTGTACGTTTTTGCTGCTGGAGCGTTTGAAAAGTTGTGCTGTTATTCCATTAGGCCTCCCCTTCTGCAGGGGGAGCTCTCTAGTTTGCGTAAGCAAGCCTAGTGCCTCTTTGCTCTTTGTCATCGCCTCCGTATTTGCCGTCTTCCTCTATGGGATTGTCGTTTAGCCCGCAGCAGGTGGTACACGGAGGTGGAAGTGGTCCATTAAAGTCCACCTAGACGGGTACCCAAACTGCAAATACTCAATGCTTTTTGAGTTCAATATAATTTTGTCTTTGCCTTCATTTTAATAGGGACGAACGTAAAACACGCAGAGTAACAGAAGTGTGTCCTACTGCATACTGCTTCACAAGCAGCATGTTCTGGTTCATGCACTGCAGTGTTGGCGCCACACTGGAAACAAGAAATTAGAGTAGAGATTTACGATTGTCAAGTGGTTGTAATCGCATGCATAATGTACACAAACTAAGTTATAATTCAATGACAGTGCTTTTAATTTATTCATAATTTGATGAGAAATAATGAAGTCAGGTGTTTATGACAGGAAGGTCCAAAGTGGAACTTGGCATATTTCTTAAAGCAAATGCTAAACAAAAAAGAAAATGCTTCAAATTGGAAAAAAAACAAACTGTTTTGTCAACTACAAAGTTTTAACACATCAACCTTTTTTTAAAATATCTGAAAAATATTTTATTTTCAGTTTGCGAACCGCAGCATTATGAATATACACAAGTACACATACACATGTTTATGATGGTTTTTATTTAACATGACAAACTCCGACTGACTTTGTTCTTGTTTTTTGATGCATTTTCTGCATTGAAGATCCTAAAACACAATACAGGTCAATAATGCTGAACGATTGTCAACATCTTAGTTTTCAGAAACTTTTCTCGGCCTAAAAACATGTTTTCTTATTTTAAATAAATAATTGGTGAAAAAGATTTTATTATTTACAACTGGAATAATAGGGATTGCAATATTTGTGCCCCTATATATAATGTCTCCTTAATAACATTACTGTTTTGTTTACGACATGGCAGGGCTATAAAAAAATTAGCTTTGGGCTAAAAATGTCCCTTGGCCCACACTTTGGTTACTCAACTGAAAATCTGCGACTTTTAGCTGAAATCATGTCAAAACACAAGTTTTTTGTATTGTACAAGCAACAATCTGAGTTAAATTATGTTAGAATATTACAAGAATAAAATGGACATTATGGGTTAGCTTGTCATTTAACAGGAATAATGTCGTAGATGTGTGATTAACAATATACAAATATTTAAATTTCGATAAGGAATTTGTTACAATTTTAAGAAAAAAGTACAATTCATCAATAATTTATGAGAAACTGGAAATATTGGAAATGTTTAGTCAACATATTTTGGAAATATGCTGAGTCAATAAAAAAATTATATTCATAGTTTGCACTTCCCTTGCTAAAACAAATGGTATGGTATTTAAACGGGCTCTGCAGCAGGAATTAAGTCACAATGTCTAAAAAATAAAAATTACAAACAAAAAGCTGAATCAAAGTGGAAATATTACAAGATCAATGCAAAGAATTATGTGGTATTTTTACGTTGTAGTCAAAAATCAGGAATAAAGTCAGAACGTTGCTGAAGTTATAGTTTTTAAAGACATTATTTGGCTGAAAAGGGATACAAATCAAAACGACAAAAATGGCTTGCAGAATTAAGTCAAAATGGTACAATACATATTCTTTCTAATTTAAAAAAAAAAAAGTAGAAATGTTATGGAATTCATGTTAAACTTGTCAATGTGAAAATTTTCACAAAAATCTACATTTTTTAATTGATTACTTAACCTTTTTTGTCATAACATTGACTTTTTCCTCAGTCTTAACTTTGCCTTGTAAACGCAAACTTTGTCATTGTCTTTTTATTGACTTACAACAGTTTGTTGTTTTACTTTGGGATTTTTTCAGTGTGGCACTGACTTGTTACTGCGTTGTCGTTTGAGTAACAGCGAGCTTCAACAGCCATGCAAGTATCACATTCATGTCTTAAAAAGCTTTCTTTTTCGTGGTTGCTTTTACATTTTCAGTGATGGAAAAAAGCTTAAATGAATAAAGTTGCAAGTTGAAGGGCCTGGCTAAAAGGATATGTAACAAGGACAAAGCTGTAATGACCAGTAAGCTTTTACTTTGAGAAGTCCCCGTCCAAATGTTGTTTTTTTTCCACCCTTTTTGTCTGTTTTTAGGCTGCAAACATCAAGTCAGTCTAAAATGTTTGCATCCAGGAGTGCAAATTAAGCCTTAATGTGACATCACCTTCCTAACATCCTGTCTTTGCCTTTATCTTGTTTGCATTTGCTATTCTGTCCAGTTTAGCAACTAAACTAAAGTCCTTCCTTCATTTTTTGTTTCACAGTGCCGTCTGTACTTGACATGTTTTACTTTCTCTTTTTGTTGGTTTGTGGTTTAATGCAATCTGTCTTTGTGGCTTTTTTTTTCTCCTCCTCCCTTTCAGCGTTTACACTGTTCAGTCATCTTGAAATACACACCCAAATTAAATCACGTGTTGTTATTCAAGTGCAGCTTGGACAATAGTAAGAGTGTCCGCCAGGGGGCAGCATTGACCGTGTCATCAAGACCTTGGGATCCTGAACACATCACACTGGTGAGCACATTGTCAACATTGGGATTCATGTGAATTTTTGCACTATTGCTATTCAACAAGACTTTAAAATGTTGCCTTGACAATAAGTTAAGTTCTATGTCAAGTGCAAGTACTGTAAATTTAATAGCAAATGTAGAACATGTAAGATTATTTAAATAAGACTGGAAAAAGAGCAGAAATAAGGGTACAATATAATTGCAACATTAAAATGAATGGCCACATTTCTCTGTCATTAATATTTAAACTTTTCCCACTCCAGAAATGAATTTTAAAAATGGTTTAATAGTTTCAGTGCTTAGCTTGGTGTTTTTTTAATTTGCCCTTGCTTAATGACTTAACTCCCGTTTTACTTAGATCTCGTTCCTCATGAAATTTACTTTTTAGTAAAATAGTATAACCTCTTAAAAATCCCCATCTTACTTTGCACACTATTACCCCAAAATGACTACATTTTCCAGCGAAATGTCAACCTAATTTAAAACTAGTGCTTTGTTCATGTCCTATTTCAATGTTATTTGTACAGGGATGTCCAGATTGATGGTTACAGCCTGCAGCCAATTTTTTAACAAAAGCATTAAAAGAAGAGTGGACATGTGTTTGTGAGAAAAAATTAAAATGTTGATACTAGTGACAAAAAGCATATATTAGCCAAAGACAGTGGATATGTAAAATATTCAGACACCTTGAAATATTTCACTGCAGCCATTAAAAAAAAAAAAAAGTTGTATTTCCCGATTAATGTACACTCAGCACTCCATCTTAACAGAATAAGACAAATGAATACACTTTTAGCAAATGTATTGAAAATAAAAACTCAAATCACATAAATATTTAGACCCTCTGCTCAATACTTTGACGCACCTTTGGCAGAAATTACAGCCTCAAGTCTTTGAATATGATACCACAAACTTGGCACACCTATCTTCGGGCAGTTTGGTTTATTCCTCTTTGCAGCACCTCTCAAGCTCCACCAAGTTAGATGCGAAGTGTTGGTTTTCATCTAGGATGTCTCTATACATTGCTGCATTCATCTTTCCCTCTATCCTGACTCGACTCCCAGTTCCTACCGCTGAAAACCATCTCCACAGCTCGATGCTTCACTGTAGAAATGTTATTGGCCTGGTGATCAGCGGTGCCCGGTTTTCTCTAAACAGGACACCTGGCATTTACGCCAACGAGTTCAATCTTTGTCTCATCAGACAAGAGAATTTGTTTCTCATGGTCTTTCAGGTTCAATTTGGCAAACGATTTATTAAAATATGGCTCCCGTGTGGGCACAGGCCTGATAGGTGGTTTACTGCAGAGATGTTTGTTCTTCTAGGAGGTTCTTCTCTGTCCACAGAGGAATGCTCTAGTTTTGACAGAGCGCCTGTTGTTCATGACTAGACTAAGATGAATGCAACAATGTAGAGAGACATCCTGGATGGAAACAGTTTCCCATCCAACCTGATGGAGCTTGAGAGGTGCTGCAAAGATAGGTGTGCCAAGCTTCTGGGGTCTTATTCAACCAAAGTATTGGTCTAAGAACTGGCATACATGTGATTTGTTTGAATTTTTGTTTTAAATACATTTGCTTAAAATGAATGATGATTTTTCTTCTGTCAAAATGGGGTGCTGAATGTACATTAAGTAAAGTTTTTTTTCTTTCTTTCAGCAAATAGCTGCAATGAAGCAGTGAAAAATTGAAGGGGTCTGAATACTTCCTGTACCCACTGAACACGATACTTTGTTAAAATAAATATTTAGAAAAATATTTACGTACTTTAATGTTTTATTCTAGACAGTGCCAGAAGCATGGCAGTAAACCAAAATGGAAAAGTAATTGTCTTTATTCATTCTCTGAGAAAAATGTCAGGAATCCTTGTACTTTGTAAACATGTAGTTCAAATAATTTCTTAGAGTGGGTCATTTATTACATTAAATTTTTTGCCTGATCCATTCCATAATTTATCTGTCAGCAAAGGAAATCCATACAGTAACCGCACCTTTGAAAAAGCAAAGAGGTGAAAAGCAACTTATTGTACAGTGAAACTAGTCTAAAAAAAATCATCAACATTAATATTGCATCTTTTGATCTTTCAGAGTGTGGCCTCATAAGATAAGCTTGGACTCCTATTTCTACTTTAATTTAAATGACACAATTTGACCTGATTCCTGCAGATAATACCTAATGGTTGGCACAGTCCTTAAACGAAAGTAAAATGCCTTAATGACAACTTCAGAATCAGTTTTGTTCAGATAGCTTAAAATGTATAGGTTGGATGAAGTTTAGCATTTATAATTTCCAAATGGCCAGGTTTCGAAAAATAATGTTGTATGGACACCACTAAATTGACAACGTTAAAACATTTGCATATTTAAAAGAATGAAGTTCCTTTATCTGCTTTAAAACAAGACAATATATATATATATATATATATATTATATATATATAATACATTCAAAGTGCACACAGTCAGGGCCTTTGTTAAGAATGAATTATATTTGATGTGTACAGTTTACTAGTGCTGATGTTTGCAATAGGCAGTGATCGTATAAGAGTTGATCACCCTGATTGAAAGACATGAACTTACCATCTATTCCTGTGGTCAAAGTGCTTTATCAACGACTGAAGTAAGAGTTACACATTTGGTGTTTTCTGATAAGATGTAAAAAGTGACAGACTTGATGTGTGCAAAAAGGCCTTGGCACAGAAAGTGAAAAATAGAAAGACTCTAATACAATCTAATAATATCAACATTATAGAAAACATTTTTGTCCCAGAAGCTCCATTGTCTTTCTTTTATTAGGAGTGGACAGTCCCTTTGGCACCATTACTTGTTTCCTGCTGATCTCCATAGCGACAACACCAGTGAACAGCTCCAGTTTAGCGGAAATGTCCTTTTCGTGTCCATGAGAAGAAAGGTGGTTGTGTCAAGTTTGCTTCCACAGAGCTTTGTTGTAGCTCCAACCATCTCCCTGCACATATGGAAGTAACAACATCATTACTAATAGTAACAGTAAAAAGGATAAGGTGGGAGTGACTCAGTATAAAGGAAAAGATGCAAGTTACTAACAGTATGTTACAGTACAACTACTAATTGTGTATATACAGTGCCCTCCATAATTATTGGCACCCCTGGTTGAGATGTGTTAAAAGCCTTAAAATAAATTCAGTGTTTATTGCAGAAGAATACTGTCACACTGAAAATTGTAGGAAAATGTAGCCTTCAACTCAAATGAATTGTAAGAAAATAAAAAAATCCCTGACTAAAAAATAATTATTTTTCATTAAATCACCTGTTCCACAATTATTGGCACCCTTAACAATTCCCAGGAAATAAATATAATTGAAGCATTTCTGTCATTTCTACAGTAGTTTACAAAGTTTACCAGAGTACGTAGGAACATTTAATTAGTAATTCATCACTTCCTGTTTCCCTGGGGTATAAATATGACGTGACACCGAGGCCATTTCTCTTATCCACTCTTAAACATGGGAAAGACAAAGGAACACAGCATACAAGTGAGGCAGATGTGCGTCGACCTTCACAGTTCAGGCAGAGGCTACAAGAAGATTGCCACTCAACTGCAGCTGCCCATATCCACTGTGAGAGGAATAATTAAGAAGTTCAAAACAACTGGAACAGTGGTAAATAAGCCTGGACGAGGACCCAAGTTTATTTTGCCACCACGCACAGTGAGGAGGATGGTAAGAGAAATCAAAAGATCTCCAAAGCTCACTGTTACAGAATTACAACAAATGGTAGCATCCTGGGGTCACAAAGTCTCCAAATCAACCATCAGGCGCTGTCTACACGCCAACAAGCTGTTTGGGAGGCATGCACGGAGAAAACCTTTCCTCACTCACAATCATAAACGCAAGCGTCTGGAGTTCGCCAAACGGTATTGGGGCTTCAACTGGGACCGTGTGCTTTGGTCAGATGAGACCAAGATTGAGCTTTTTGGCAACAAACACTCTAAGTGGGTCTGGCGTACCACGAAAGATGCGCATGCTGAAAAGCACCTCATACGCACTGTGAAGTATGGGGGTGGGTCAGTGATGCTGTGGGGCTGTTTCACTTCCAAAGGCCCTGGGAACCTTGTTAGGGTGCATGGCATCATGAATGCTTTGAAATACCAGGACATTTTAAATCAAAATCTGTTGCCCTCTGCCCGAAAGCTGAAGCTGGGTCGTCACTGGGTCTTTCAGCAAGACAATGACCCTAAACATATGGCCAAATCTACACAGAAATGGTTCACAAAATCAAGCTCCTCCCATGGCCATCTCAGTCCCCTGACCTCAACCCCATTGAGAACCTGTGGGGTGAGCTGAAAAGGAGAGTACAGAGGAGAGGACCCAGGTCTCTGGAGGATTTAGAGAGATTCTGCAAAGAGGAATGGCTGAAAATCCCTCTTTCTGTCTTTGCCCATCTTGTGAAACATTATAGGAGAAGATTAGGTGCTGTTTTGTTGGCAAAAGGGGGTTGTACAAAATATTAACACCAGGGGTGCTAATAATTGTGACACACATTATTTGATGTCAAATAATTATTTCTTTATGTGGGATTTTTTCCCCACTGAATAAATGCACTTGTATTGAAGGTTGGATTTTTCTCTTTTTTTCCATTAAGGTCCCATATTATTTAGAAAAAAAATAAAATAATTGGAAGCTAAAAAACACATCTCAACCAGGGGTGCCAATAATTATGGAGGGCACTGTATATATGTGTATGTATGTGTATATATTTATATATATACACAAACATATATATATACATATATATATGCATATATATGTATGTATATATACAAAATGTGTACATTTATATGTATACATATATACGTGTGTGTGTATGTATATATACATATGTACATATATGTATACATATGTGTATATATAATGTATACATGTGTGTATGTATGTATATAAATACATATGTATATATATGTATATGTGTATATATGGGCATATGTGTGTATATATATGTATGTATATATATAAGTATGTATGTATGTAAATGTGTGTATGTATATATAAATATGTGTGTATATATGTATGTTTATGTAAGTGTATGTTAATGTGTATGTATGTATACATATGTTTAAGTATATGTATGTATATATAAATGTATTTGTGTATATATGTATATGTTTATATGTATGTGTATATATGCGTATGTGTATATACATATATGTGTTTATGTATATAAATGTATGTGTATATATATGTATATATATTTATGTATACATGTGTAAATATATGTGTTAATATATATAAATGTATGTGTATGTATTTATATATATGTAAGTACTTATATATAAAAACATATAAACATATGTGTGTATATATACATATGTATTTATGTATATACATGTATGTGTATATAAATAGTGTATATATACTTATATATGTGTGTATATATACATGTGTATATATAAGTATGTATATATATTTGTATGTATATATATGTATGTATATATTTATGTACATATATGTATGTATATATGTATATATATGTGTATATATAAATGTATGTGTATGAATATATGTATATATATTTATGTGTGTATGTATATATATACATATGTATGTATATGTAAGTATGTATGTGTATGTATACATATGTGTGTGTATGTATACAAACATATTTGTGTATGTAAATTATATATGTATGTATGTGTATATATATGTGTATGTGTATATATATGTGTATATTATGTATATATATATACAATTTATGTGTATGTATGTATGCATATTTATGTATGTATATATGTATAAATACATATTTGTATGTATGTATGTGTATAAATATATTTATGTATGTTAACATATATTGTATGTATGCGTGTGTATATATGTACGTGTGTATATGTATATAAATATGTGTATATAAATATTTATATAGGTGGGTATATGAATGTGTATACATGTATGTGTATATATATATATATATATACGTACGTATGTATATATGTGTATATATATGTATATACATTTATATTACATATACATTTATATATATGAACATATGTATATATATTTAAGAATGTGTATGTTTATATGTATGTATATATATGTATATACAGGTATAGATAGTGTATATATACATATGTATGTGTATATGTACATATATGTATGTATATATGTATATATATGTGTATATATAAATGTATGTGTATGAATATATGTATATATATTTATGTGTGTATGTATATATATACATATGTATGTATATATATGTAAGTATGTATGTGTATGTATACATATGTGTGTGTATGTATACAAACATATTTGTGTATGTAAATTATATATGTATGTATGTGTATATATATGTGTATGTGTATATATATGTGTATATTATGTATATATATATACAATTTATGTGTATGTATGTATGCATATTTATGTATGTATATATGTATAAATACATATTTGTATGTATGTATGTGTATAAATATATTTATGTATGTTAACATATATTGTATGTATGCGTGTGTATATATATGTACGTGTGTATATGTATATAAATATGTGTATATAAATATTTATATAGGTGGGTATATGAATGTGTATACATGTATGTGTATATATATATATATATACGTACGTATGTATATATGTGTATATATATGTATATACATTTATATTACATATACATTTATATATATGAACATATGTATATATATTTAAGAATGTGTATGTTTATATGTATGTATATATATGTATATACAGGTATAGATAGTGTATATATACATATGTATGTGTATATGTACATATATGTGTGATATATATGTATGTATGTGTATATATACATATGTATATGTCTGTATGTATGTGTGTATATGTACATATGTGTATATACATGTATATAATGTATGTATATGTATGTTTATATGTACGTATATATGTATGAATATTAATATATGTGTGTGTATATATTTATATATTTGTAATTTTATATATGTATGTATATACGTGTGTGTACGTATATATACATACATATGTATGTGTATTATGTATGTAATATGTATACATATATACAGACACACATATTTATATATACACATATATGTATATATACATATGTGTATGTATATATACATACACATATATGTATGTGTATGTATATATAAATGTGTGTCTGTATACATTATGTATCTATATATGCATGTGTATGTATATATAAAATGTATATATATAAATATTTATATATATATATTTAATATATATGTGTATGTATGCATGTATACATATGTTTGTATATATGTATGTATTTTTTTTGTGTGTATATATATGTGCATATGTATGTGTTTATGCGTATATATATAAATGTGTGTATGTATGTATATACATGTAAGTATGTATGTATGTATATATGTGTATATATATTTGTGTATATATATGTGCTTATATATGAATGTATGTATGTGTATATATATATATATATATATAGATATGTGTGTGTGTGTGTATAAATAGCGCCCCGAAAGGGAATAAGCGGTAGGAAATGGATGGATGGATGGATGGATGTATATATATATATGTGTATGTATATATATACATATATGTACATACATATGTGTATATATATACATACATACATACACACATATATACATATATGTATGTGTATGTATATATATACACACATATGTGTGTATGTATGTATATATGTACAAATGTATGTACATATATGTATATATACATATATATATAAATATATGTGTGTGTATGTATGTATATGCTTATATGTATGTGTATATATATACATGTGTGTATATATATTTATATGTGAATATATAAATGTGAATGTATGTATATGTAAGTATATATGTATGTATGTGTATATATATATATATACATATATACATGTGTATATATATTTATATATGTGTATATATAAATGTGTATGTATGCATATATAATTATATATGTATATGTATGTATATATTTATGTATGTATAAATATATATTTATATATGTGTATGTATATATATATGAAAGTATGTATATAAATGTATGTATATATGTATGTGTATATATGCGTATGTGTATATAAATATGTGTATATATAATTACATATGTGTATATATGCGTATGTGTATATAAATATGTGTATATATAATTACATATGTGTGTATATACAGAGGTGGGTAGTAACGTGTTACATTTACACCGTTACATCT
>NC_084631.1:19787953-19792953 GCF_033978795.1 Nerophis ophidion | reverse complement strand
CTCTTGCTCTCTCTGTCTCTGCCCCTCCCTCACGAATAATGCTGCGCGCACCACTTTTTTTGTTTTGTTTTTAACCCTTTCTTAACCCTGAACGTACATTGAAAATACACGCAACCCTAACTTAAAATGCCGGAAATTCAAGGCATTTAACAAACTCCACCTGGACAGCTCCGCAAAAAGGACATATCCTGTGAAAAGAGGAGGCTATGGTCAGTCTATCAAGCCCGATGCTAGCATGCCTTGTGTTGTTTTTTTTTTTTTTGATTGATTGCAACTTTTATTAGTAGATTGCACAGTACAGTACATATTCCGTACAATTGACCACTAAATGGTAACACCCGAATAAGTTTTTCAACTTGTTTAAGTCAGGGTCCACGTAAATCAACACATGGCGCCTCGGTGTGTATTGTTTACAAAGCGTGTGGTGCGCTACTTAATATGTCCGTGTCGTTCGGTACACCTCCGAACCGAACTGAAACCCCCGTACCGAAACGGTTAAATACAAATACACGTACCGTTACACCCCTAGCCAATACCAATACAGGCGGCTGTGGCTTGCGAGCCGGATCTAATACTTATCAAATATCATCCCGGGGGCTATAGATCATTCATCTGGCCCGTGGGCCAGAAGACTTGACTTTGACACATAGGCTTTACTGCCATCTGGCGGGTAAGGTGGATAGTGGCTGTCAAAGTGTACCAACTTGTCGGATTACATCCCCGTCCTTCTACTATCCAGGGGAGAGGCATGACTTATGACCCAAAATAATGTTTGACGAAGAAGCAGCTGATCAGTCGATGATGTCAACATTGGCACACACACTTGTGATCACGGCGCCACTATAAATAGTTGGTCTGTGTTAGCGCTTATAATAATAATATCACTAAAACTTGGTTATAATACCAGTATCACTAATACTTGGTTAATATTCCAAGTCTATAAATAGTTGGTCTGTGTTAGCGCTTATAATAACAATATCACTAATACTTGGTTATAATACCAGTATCACTAATACTTGGTTAATATTCCAAGTCACGAAATGTAAATTGAGTACCGTATTTCCTTGAATTGGCGCCGGACATGTAATATGCGCCTACCTTGAATTACTGCTGGGTCAAACTCACTACCCAAAATTATTAGCGCATGCTTACTATTACCGCCAGGTCAAATTTGTGACGTCACGAGTGACCTGTACTCATTTTCAAAATGGCGGAGGAGTTTGTTTTTTTTTTGCTTGTACTATGTGTAAACCAGGGGTCTTGTTCAACAGCCATACAGATCACACTGAAGGTTGTGATATAAAACAACTTTAACACTCTTACTAATATGCGCCACACTGTGAACCCTAACCAAACAAGAATAACAAACACATTTCTGGAGAACATCGGCTCTGTAACACATTATAAACGCAAGTTGACAATTACCCAGAATGCCATGCATCCATGACTCTTACTGGCTGTATTATACACCCCGTGCGTCGGTTGGGGCGCGGGGGTGTATAATACAGTGTTTGTTATTCTTGTTTTGTTAGGGTTCACAGTGTGGTGCATATTAGTAAGAGCGTTAAAGTTGTTTATATCACAACCTTCAGTGTAACCGGTATGGCTGTTGAACAAGTATGCCTTGCAATCTCTTACAAGAAGCAGCGAAATACATGCGTCCGGCCGGCACGCAGATAGCATTGTGTACAGGCGGGCGCGATGATGTGTTGGAGAGAAGTGGTCCCCAACCACCAGTGCTGAAAATAATAACCACAATAGCGTTTTTTTTTTTTTTATTAAATGCGCTTTTCATGATGTATCCTTACATCACACTCAATTTTTTACTGCATGCCAGTGGTAAGCGCAGGGGTGAAAAGAGGTTTTAAAATTATTAGCGCCTGCTTACTTTTACCGCATGTCTTGAATAAGCGCAGGTGTGAGAAGAGGTTTAGAATTAATTAGCACCCCGGCGGCTATTCAAGGAAATACGGTATTGTTGGTGCTTTTTGAAAGGTTATTTATCAAGTTTTATGGGCGGAATAGAGGAACACCCATTGGCTGCAATGCAAGCAAACTTTTATTTATTAAAAAGAATACTTCCGTAGTCATGAAATGATTGTGAACGACGCACCAAATTAAAAAAAAAAAGTCCAGTTCCCCTTTAAGAACATGATGTTGTGTTTCCAAGCAGCAAAGAAGACATTTCCTGCCTCACCTTCTCCAATCATGGACACTCCAATAGACATGCCCATGAACTTGCTCTTGGTCCACACGTGGGCGCTGACACACACCCTCCTCTCCCAGCACTCGCAGTAAAACGCAGAGACAGGCGGATGATGGGACACCTGCTCGCCCACGAAGTGGACTCTGTAGCAGCCTCCCGGTGGGTCGTCGCCCTGCTGCGCGTTGTTGGGGCCCCTGCTTGGCTCCCGGGCGGACCCCTGGTTGGCCTTGACTTTGTCGCGAGGCACGTCCCAGGAACAGTGGAAGGTCTCTCCCAGCAGGGGATTGTAGGGCTTTTTGGCCACGGCCCCCTTGCGGCCTTCGTGGAAGGAGGTCAAGTAGTACTCCACAAAGCGGATGATGCGGTCCTCGGCCGTGGCGCCTGCTGTGATGGACAGGAACAAGTCCGGGTGGGCCATGAAGTTGGCGTACATCTCCAGCAGCGAGCGCTTCTCCAGAATAAAAGTAGGCAGCACCACCTAGAAAGTGCCAGGAAAATCCAGAGAGAGAAAATGAAAATTCAGAAAGGAACCGTTGGTGTTAGATTGTTGCAATGTTCACCCGTGTGAGATCCATGCCCAGTTTGAGCTGGGAGAGCAGGTGCAGAATGACGCTCCTCTGCTCGTCCAGGACCCCCAGGTCCTCCTCTTCGTTGTCCTCTGTGTCCGTCACCTCCTCGCTGGGGCCGATGTCTGACAGGCCTGCTCGCTGCTGACCCAGCAAAACAAAACCGCCATTTTAAGTTGGAGCTTCACAAGTTTAACAAACTGTGCTGCTGTCGTCAGACGTGGAATACTCTCAATTTTCTGTTTCCTATGAAAGACACAGGTGCTTAAAGGCCTACTGAAATTAAATGTTCTTATTTAAACGGGGATAGCAGGTCCATTCTATGTGTCATACTTGATCATTTCGCAATATAGCCATATTTTTGCTGAAAGGACTTAGTAGAGAACATTGACGGTAAAGTTCACAACTTTTGGTCGCTAATAAAAAAGCCTTGACTTTACCGGAGGTAGCAGACGTTGACGTCACCCGTTGATGGCTCCTCACATCCTCACATTGTTTTTAATGGGAGCCTCCAACAAAAAGAGCTATTCGGACCGAGAAAACGACAATTTCCCCATTAATTTGAGCGAGGATGAAAGATTCGTGTTTGAGGATATTGATAGCGACGGACGAGAAAAAATAATAATAATAAAATCAAGTTAAAAAAAACAAACTTGATAGCATTGGGACGGATTCAGATGTTTTTAGACACATTTACTAGGATAGTTCTGGGAAATCCCTTATATTTCTATTGTGTTGCTAGTGTTTTAGTGAGTTTAATAGTACCTGATAGTCGGAGGGGTGTCTCCACGGGTGTCTTGAGGCCAGTGTCTGAGGGAAGTCACGGCAGATACAAGGATGGCACAAGCTCAGCTGATCTCCGGTAAGAGGCGACTTTTTACCACAATTTTCTCACCGGAAACTGCTGGTTGATATTTGGTCAGGATCCCTGTTCGCTTGACCGATCTGATCCATGGTAAAGTTTCACCTCCGGGAATTTTAAACAAGGAATCACCGTGTGTTTGTGTGGCTAAAGGCTAATGCTTCCCAACTCCATCTTTCTACTTTGACTTCTCCATTATTAATTGAACAAATTACAAAAGATTCAGCAACACAGATGTCCAAAATACTGTGCAATTATGCCGTAAGCAGACGACTTTTAGCTGTGTATGTGCGCAGCGCTAATATTTCCTAATAGTCCGTGACGTCACGCGTTCACGTCATCATTACGCAACGTTTTCAACAAGAAACTCCCGGGAAATTTAAAATTGCAATTTAGTAAACTAAAAAGGCCGTAT
This sequence comes from Nerophis ophidion, assembly GCF_033978795.1. Classification (NCBI taxonomy): domain Eukaryota; kingdom Metazoa; phylum Chordata; class Actinopteri; order Syngnathiformes; family Syngnathidae; genus Nerophis; species Nerophis ophidion. Next base: position 19,788,904 of record NC_084631.1, on the reverse strand, counting down.
TGGCATGTGTTGCAATGTTAATATTTCATCATTGATACTGTATATAAACTATCAGACTGCGTGGTCGGTAGTAGTGGGTTTCAGTAGGCCTTTGAATGTCCCATCTGTTGTTACGTCTCTGTAGGGAGGCCATTAAATTTTTCGTCACCACCGAGCAGCAAGAAACAACACAGCGATGACTTGGCAAAAAAACATGGCCGTATTGACCTGGATTCTACCAAAGCAACTAAAACAGGAATGATTTGTGTTTTTGTTTGTATTTACCAGTGTTTAATACAATAGTCTTCATTCATAAACACACTATGATGGGACTGTTTGCGAATGTAGTTCATACGGTAGGTAGTGGTATACAATGAAGTACCAAACGGCACATTCGCCAGCCTCGTTAATCGCCATGTGTATGGGTTGTTACGGATTACAAGAGCGATAACTCTTATCGGTTTCAGCAACTGTGCACATGCACATAAACAGCAATAATTTTAATCTCTGCAAATCTTCTGACGGTTTGCATTAGCGTATTATTTTGAAATGATCGAAAAACTATGATTGATAAATACACTTTGATAAAAATATGGAGACCAATTAGAGTGAGCGTGTTAGTTTGCTTGAATGCGAACATGGAGACAAAAGGTTAACGTTTATTAAAGTAAACTCGACAGCGTCAAGTTGAAACAGACGGACACTGACTGTGTTTAACAGGAAGTGTACTCCAGTGATGTCACATAAACTGAAAGTTAAATAACTGATCACATAATTGAGATTGTTTTTAAAAACATTGTAAAATGTTTACATATTAAAATAGAAGATAATCATTTACACAAACAAATAAAAATAATGTGGCTCTTTCAAGAAAGTATACTGTGTGGCTATTTATTTTAGTTCAAACTTTTTTTTTTACTTAAGTAAAATATTTTTGTGTGTATACAATTCCTGTTGGAGCACATTAAACAA